>NC_060278.1:36837324-36867104 GCF_021613505.1 Equus quagga
CCGGGCTTCCCTGGATCAGAGGGCGGGGCAGCCGCTCTCCGGAAGGTTCTTGGGTGGGCGCTGCATCCCCGGGGGCCCGGCAGAGACCCCCCACCCCCCGCCTGAACGGACGGCGGCCCGGGTCCCGCTCATCGCAGCCACGGGTCCCCAACACGCCGGGGCCCCGCCGCCCCCAGGAAGCCCCATACTGTGCCCGCCGTCCTGGGTGGACGTTGTGCCCGCCCCCCGCGTGGTGTGAAGTCATATTTATGCCTACTTCCCCAAGCGTCTCTATGATGTTGGTAATTATTACTCTTCAGCCACGGTGTCGTTTGAAAGTGATTCTTCCAGACCCATGCTAGCGATGAGCAGAGTGTACTGAATTTCATGTGGCTGAGAAGAAGGAAAAGCCATGCTGTTGGCATTAGCAGGCACCCAACTTTCTGAGTAATAAGTCAACTGTAGTTTCAACATAAATGTTTAAAACCTTTCAAGGTAAACCTTATGTGAGCTGACCAAACCAACCTTCCACCATTGTGTGTGAAATCACAGGACAAGGGAAGGAAAGCAAGTCAGCAAAATTAAAGGAAGGATATTTTTGGCTCACGTCCAACCAAAGACCAAGAAAAGCCAGAGACCATTTTCTAAAGTGTGTAACCGACACAGAATGTTCTGTTACCCACCTGTGAAACGTCTAACGAGCAATTGCCTCTGTATTTTATTACTCACATTGGCCTGGCACTAATGCATGTGTGAATGTGACTCATGTCTCCCAGGGCTGCAGTAATCTCATCCTTTTTGAAACTTCTACCTCCCTCCCTCCCAAAGGGCTCTTTCCTGTATTTTAAAAAAAACAATTAGAATTAAATTTAAGAAATGGAGAAATCCTGAGCTTTGGCAGAACTACCACTGAAATAACAATTCTTCTTAAACATGATTATCTCCTGATCTTGTCCTTTTATGATGCTGATAGTGCCAGAAAAGAAACAAATCCAAGACTTTAGCTCTCCTTTTGGGTTACTGGTTTTATCAGAGAATTGCTTTTAAGCCACTTACGGATGAAAACTACTTTTAAATACTGTCTACTGACTCTGTTTAAAGAAATGTACGTCCAACTCTTAGGTTATTTCCAGAAAAGGAAAACAAGCAAAACAGCTTCTTTTGGCCATGGAGAATTCAGATGTGTAATGAAAGCTGTAGGGAGTATTTATAACCAGACATAGTTACACACGCGTTTCTCAAAGGCTTGTCATTAGAGAGGGCATTCAGCATTTACATAAGATCAGAATGTCTTCATCCCTTAACTGGGAACAGAATTATTCATTCCATGTGAAGGAAGTCTACGGAGCTTTCAAGATTATCCACTTTAATGAAAAAATAAAATAATCAAACTTATACCACACATGAAGAACTACTACCCCAGTTCACACAGACACAGACAGACAGACAGACAGACACACACACACACACACACACTCTCCTGTCCTCTGTTCTCCAGCCCTTGCCAGATGGAGGAGAGCAATGAGCCCTCTGGTCCCCTTTTCCCTTGGCCCTGCTCTCCTGCCCATCACCTACCCGTGGTTTCTGTGCTGGTCCTCCATATTATCCTGCACCATCCTTCGCCTCTCAAATCCAGCTGTGACTCTCTAACTATGTGTCACTTCTACTCACTCTTTCACATATAATAGTTCAAAACTCTGACAGAAAGAAAACAAAATAAAAAAGCATAAGCATTAGAAGCTGCAGTGGCTAAAGATCGAAAAGCCATCTGGGCTTTCTCTGTCAGCCCCCCCACTGCCCGCCCTGGGTTGCAGATGAGCAAGCTCACTGCCCTGGAGAGGTACAAGAGCCCCTCTGTGCATCAGCGGTAAGAAGTGGCAGGGCGGAGTCTGATGCAAAGGTGGCTGCCTCGCGTCTACAGCAGGAGGGAAGAAGGAAGCCGAGGTTCTGCTCTGAGGAGAGCCTGATGTGCACCACGGAGATGGAGGCGGAGCCCAGGAGTCTCCCCATGATGAGTCCCAGATGGGGACATATTAGTGAGAAATTGGATAGCTCATCACAGCAGCTTCAGAGGACAGTGAAGGTGGCACAAGGAAGCATGAGCTGAGCATGAGAAGCCCTGAGTTCTTAGCCCAGTTCTGTCACTGTGCTGTTGCATGTCCCAGGCATGCATGTCACTTACCCTAACTCTCTGGGTCGTCTCTTCATGCTGAAACTACATGACAACATGAAAGCATCTCTAAGTTGCCTTCTGAGAGCAAACAGGTCAAAACTGAGGCACAGGGTTAGGTAAATAACTACAATGAGGCATGTGAAATGGCACATCTGGTGAACACTTGAGAATTCTGATTTTCATCAGAGATCTTTCAATACGACAAAATCTAAAGAACTCTTGCAATTTGTTGGTAAACCTGGAATCGTATTATTTTAAATACCACTTCAGTCCAGGACCATTACCTGAGGTCTGGCAACCTCACAAATAGGCCTGTGGGTAGTGGGGTCTGTTTGGTTTTGTGGTGGTGTTTCTGATAATGGGATGGAAACGGTAAAGCACACAGCACCCAAAACAGTTATCCTTTCTTCCACCTAAACACCCCTTCTTCTACCACCTCCTCTAAAAGAGTGTTCTTCTCAAAGGTAATGTGCAAGAACTTCGTTAACAGGTGTAAACTCCAGCCCATAGTAGGTTTGAGGGCAGTGTTACTACTTCCCTTTATAGACTAACGTCACGCTCTCCCTCCTCTTGTTTTCATGACTCTCCCTGGTAGGGATTCAGCCTCCAGCAGGACTAACGCTGTGTGAGTAAACATTCCAGATCTAAGAGGCAGGTTATTGGCATGGGAACTAGCGGCTCTTTAGAACTAGAGAATTTCATTTTCTTTTTCTGGCTTTAGTTACTGCCTGAGACAGGAGGCCCCCGTGGATATAATAAAAATGAATAAAGAAGATTGAGTTCATAAAGTGACTATACTCAACATGTTTGTAACTGCACAACATTTTGTCACCAGGCTCCAAAATGGGCAAGTGTTTATTGTTGTTAATTGGACACATTACACTTGCATCTTCACACAGAGAGATGGACAGTGCACTGGGACGTGTGGAAGTGGACATCCAAAAGTTTTAGCAGAACATTAGTGCTGTGGTTGCTCTGGTAGAACCACAGAGACTCAGCACTGAGCTCTGACCCCACCACTCTGGCCCGGGCTGGAACCACCCCAAAGAATCACCCGAGATCCACGGCGGCTCCCATCTCAGTTGCACAAGACATTCTACAGGAAAGGTAAATGGAACAGGAGGCCATACCCGCATTGCAAAGAAGGATTAATAACACTTTCCTCACCCAAATTAGAATCCAGTAACCCTATCTTAAACTAAAAAGATTGTCTCCAGAGTATAAAAGTTTATCATTGTTCTTTCGTGAAATCCAAAATAGTTAACAATTTTGCAATTCACATACCAAACCCCAAACTATTTTTATTCTGTATTCTGTGACTTCCTTGATGGTAGAAAGTGGGTATTATTCATCTCTCTGTATCCTGTTGTTGGCACATTGTCTGGCAAACAGTATATATTCAATAAGTGTTGCTGAATGTTTAATAAACTCCTTACTAATTAATATAACAAATATTTATCAAAATTATGTGTACATCAATGCCCCATGCTGCTACTGTAGTTGGGAATCATTGAGCTGGAAAAAAACTTAAAAATGGTTCATTAATGTGATGGTTATTTGATAAAGCATTACCACGCAACAAGGAGAAATGTTTTAATTAATTTGAAGAGCTGAATATAACTAAGAGTCCAGAAAGGGAAAAAAATCAACTCTTTTTTATTCCTAGAACTCGCAAATGTTTTAGCAGATTGGCCAACCAACTCCACTTGGTCCTCGTTGGTTGTCCTAGTAAGAGAAGTCCTGGGAGCACCAGGAGAGTCCACAACATAAGTCTTCTGTTGGTACGCGTGAAGATCTGTGGCTTGGCTTAAAACTTCCTTGCGTGTAGTTTTGCTTGGTGTGGAAAGTTAGGAGAGAATCTTTTCTCCTCATCTGCAAGCAATTAAACCAAAGCCCTCCCTCCTATTCACTCCTCATCCAGTCCACAGGCATTTCCAGTCCGCCACACGCAAGGTTTCGGAGAGCCTTCTTTGGGGCTTGTCAACAGAGCTATGTGAGGGCGACATTTTGAGCAATGCCTTTCATCTTTTTCTTCTTCATTTTTTTTTTTTTTTTTTTTTAACCAGGAACTGCTACCACATTTGGAACAGCTTTGAAGGATAATTAAACTAAAATGGGCTTTCCTGTTGGTGAATAAGCACATTGCTTTCTCTTGGCAGGAAGCTTTCCAGAAGCATCTACAAAGTGTTGAGATGCTCATAAACCCCCAGTTCGTGAAGATGTGGAGAGAAACCACCGTCCAAAGAGAGATCAGTAGATGTTTACTTTGTAAGCAAAAGAGATGTATCATTGTTGCATCTGAAACCGTGTCTCCATCTTGCCCAGTTGCACTGAATTTTCTCTTTTTTATTACCTAGTGGCCAGCACTTCCTCAGTACTCAGTTCAGGTATGTCACAGGCCATTAGCATTCCGTCTCCAGAAAATAAGTCATGTGTACTGAAAAATGGTGCCTGCAACTTTGTAGTGATGTTATCCCCTAAGTTTGGCAGTGACATAAGAAAATAACACCACTAATAAACGACAAATGTGGCTTGCTTTCATTTTCATCCAGGTCTATAATACAGAAGCAGCATTTTATTTTACAAAAGGGTAGAGTTCCACCAAGGTACTTTTGGAACGGACAGTTATTTGCATTGACTTCTCTTTCTTTTCTACTAACGCTAGAACTTTGTTCAACAACCAACAAGGCTACCATTATTACCCAGATCACTAATCATCTTGTGTTTAGGCATGTGTGTTCAGCATGTATAAACTAAACAGTCCTTCTTCCAAGAGTGTATGTGAGGTGAAATATTTATCTCTAGATGCGTACATTGGAAGGGTTTCCTTTTTTAAAAGAAATGCTGACCTTTTCTTTCTTTTTTTAGAATTGCTTTTCATTTCTTTTGAACCCATCAGAAAATGTTTCCCTACTGAAAAAAAAATCAAGCTTCATATTTTATTGCACTGACTTTTTTTTTTTTTTTTTTTTAATATTTATACCCCGGCTAACTAATACCAATTTTTTTTTTTTTTTTTTCCCTGCTTTATCTCCCCAACCCCCCGCGTACACAATTGTATATCTTAGTTGCCAGTCCTTCTAGTTGTGGGATGTGGGACGCTGCCTCAACGTGGCCTGATGAGCGGTGCCATGTCGGCGCCCAGGATCTGAACCCCAGGCCGCCGCAGTGGAGCGCGCGAACTTAACCACTCGGCCATGGAGCCGGCCCCTATTGCACTGACTTTTAAGTTACTACAATTATAGGTACAAACTGAAGTTACTCTGGGCAAGAGATATAAATTTTTTTTAATGGCAGTCTTTTAGTTACTCATGGCTATTTTATTATTTCATAGTCTGTTCGAAGAAACAGCCCACTGGTGTGGAAACTTCCTGACTTTCCTCTCACAAGTAAGAGCAAAAAAGGTCTCTCTCTCAACCTCTATCTCGCTCTTACGTGTCTCCCCCTTGCGACTTTTTTTTTTGCTTTGCTCAACTGTTGGTCATTAAATCCTCATTCTCAGTTTACAGCTTGGACACATGCTGTCCGGAACCCAGGGAACCCCTGTCTGATTTGCTATTCCTCCTTGTCATGCTTACCTTTAAGGTCAATGCAAGTTGCCAGAAAATGAAGTGCTTTCTCATTATCTATAAAAACAGGCATTTTTACATGAAATTCATACTGATATTGAAACAAGAAAAGTTTTCTATTGTGTCATAGTCTACCTTAATTCGCTACATTAATTTATTTGATATAAAACACAGCTATAAGTGTGGAAAAGTAACATAGCATAAGAATATGTTAATGTTCAAAAGATCAAGTAGGTATGAGTTGATTTTGGACTGAAAGGTGCATTGATGGGAATTGATAAATGGCTTTTGGGGAAATTACTACTTTCAAATCCAAGTGGTTACGTGGGGAAGCAATTTTGTAAAATATGACTCTGCTCTCTTAACTCCAGTGAATTAACCCAAGGACTGGTCCCTAATAAAAAAAAAATTCCCATAGAATTTTGAATTTTAGGTCTAGAGACTCTGGGACCAGTAACATCCTGGGTGGCCAAGATTGTGGAGCACTGGAGCTGCCAGCAGCCATGTGTCACTATATGCACACATCACATGTATCATGTGAGCACACGAGAAGCTGGTCTGGAGGGCAAAAGTGAGATGAATCAGATTCCAGAGAGAAACAGATAAGAGAGGGACGCCATCTACCCCTGATTTTCCTGAAGCCTCACTGGGTCTGCACACTTCTCCCAAGTGTGGCCGGTCAGATATTTTTTGCATGTCCCCAATAGTCTTCATGTAATTTTAATTTTTTTATTTAAATGACACTGGCTTGAGAATGTATTACTTGCAACATAACAGTACTGCCTAATGCAAGATGAGTGAATCAGTTAAAACAATTGTGGAGTCTTAGATTTGTTTCAATAAGAAAATGGGATTGGTCATTTGAGTGTAATTGACTGATCAATTGATTTCAATATTCCGACAACTATTTTATTTTTTATTTAACTAAACTGGGACATTTCATCCTTGAAATCAACGTTTTCTGTTCTCTAACAGCAGCTTTATGTTTCTAATGAAAATAATAACAATAATATTTTTAAAGCTATCTAGACTATTTTTTTAAGCAATAAAAATTTAACATTACTTAGGCAATGAGCATGCATGAGTTTTTAGTAAAGTTATAATACACAAAGATAAGTGTTTGGCAGAGTAAGCACAGAGCACTCTTTTGAGAGGACATCTTGTCATCCGGAGCATTTACCGAGTTGTGGCGAGATCGCATCAGCTCCTCTTTAGAAGCGGAAGTTCCTTGGTCTAATTGCAGTCATTCTTGGGCAGTTTTGCATACCTGCCTTTCACCCTAATTCTTGCTTCCGTTTCTTGGAGATGCCATGTGCATATTTCAGTGGAACTTGTTATTCTCCACAAGAATTAGCCAACATACATGTTATGAAAAGTAAAATGATCTTTCATAATAATGGTCAAAGATCGGTTTCCATTTAAGTCATCTGAAGGACATTGATGAGAATCGTGTGGGAAAGAGAGCCTCAGACTGTGGACATTCTCACTCTCTCGAGGCCTGTGTTTTATAAAGAGAGCATTTTATCCACTATTCATAAGAGGAGAATTAGTAACTTAATCTTGCAACCAAGTGGAAAGAGAGTTGGTTTAAGATCATGCAGCTGGTGAGAAATGCTTCTTAGATTTCAATTTCTCTTTCTATCTTCCAAATTATTATTTTGCCTATTTTGACACCAATTGTTTGCCAATTAGCTATTGGAAAATATGTGAGAAATCAGAAATCTCTGCGGGAGAAATAAAATGATACTTCCACAGGACAGATATTTTGGTTAGGATCCAGACTTTGCCTCGAGGGTCTCACAGGCTGGATATGAGAACATGAGTAGAATAGCAATGAGCAGAGGCCCCTGGTCACCACACATGCACTTTGAACACCCAGAGCCCCAAAATGTGATGAGCTGGCCAGCATTTAAACTAAGACTGATAAAAATGATGCTTACATCAATTTCTAACACGTTATTGATAGGTATCTTCACCTTACTTTGCAATTCTTTAAAATGATTGAATCACATTTCTCTTCATTGAGCTTCTTTTCATTCTAGACAGTGCAATGGAGTGTGATATTTTAAATACAAATTCAGTATTAATGCCCTGGATTCACAAAATGACATGTTTCATAATAATATCTTGTTTGTAAATCATGTATCTGTCATAGTTATTCCTTCGTTCATATTACCAATTATTCTTTTCCATCATAAAAGTGAGTTTTGATTTGAAGATGGTTTTACTCCTTGCATTCGGAGGAAACTCCTCACGATATCAACATAGGCTGTGGTCATTTGGGATTTGACTTAATCTCAGGCAGTATTTTTCTCATGACTATTACTAAATTCTCCTTCTCTGAACTAACCTACCTTTCTGAATCTAATCATTCTCCCTCAAGCAATTAATCTAAATTTGGGATTTCTCTTCTCCTATGACCAGCCACTTAAAAGCTATGAAAACAGATAGAAAGTGGTCATTGTGGTATGTTCACAAAGTCACCAGAGCAATAGTTCTTTGACATTTAGTTTGACAGAGCCAATGAAATTTGGATAATAATCTTTTTCATTAAGTTTTGGCCCATGGATCCAAACAAATCTCTAAGTGACACAGTCCGCCTACCCTTGCTTCTAGAACACAAAGTGCCTTTAGAAATCTGACCACTGTAACTGACTCCACCAGCAGGGGAGAGATGTTTCTAGGAATAGCTGACTGCATTGTGGTGCTATCTAGGTTAGCTGGAAATGGAAAGAATGACTAGAGGCTCAGACCATAGAGGAAGCTTATAACCAACAGAGATGCTTAAGGAGAATCAGTCCAACCTACCTTCTGCAGTGAGTTCCTATAGCTGTGACTTCACAGGGAAGGGCCTCCTCTGAAGTTAACATCAGAACAATATAAAAAGGCCAATCTTGTGTCAGTGGGCCAGAAGGAAACATTTCCCAGATACCACTGTGTAAAATCATTCCCACTTTGCCATGGAATCAGTGACATACTTTTAGTCCTTCAAAGCAGTAGTGGATGTACCTGTGGGGCAATGAGAAGGTATAAGATGGCTCCCCACATACCTTCCACCTCCTACCACCAATCCACACTCCTACCAGCTTCAAGATCAGACTTACTAGGGACTTCCGCAAAAACCCCGATACGTGCTTGCCAAAATTCTATTCCCTGTTTGATTGTATGAAAAACAAAAAGTACACATCTAATAAACTTTCTTCATTAAGGTGAGAAACCTGAGTTCATGTACCAACCTTTCTCTCTGCTCTGCTTTCCCAGCCCTCCACATCCCAATTCTCATCTTCCTGTCCTATCCCTGTACCCAGAAGGAAGTCTGACCTTGTTGAGACCAATTATATAAACTTCATATGTGCTTTCTAACCTGATTTAAGACCTTCTTGCTTTCGAAGTTAAAAAAATTAATTTGTGTACTATTAAGCAAATTACATCTCATTGTGTCAGCTAACAGTTGGCAAACAGTAGGCGACTGCGGAAGATAGAACTAAAGTGTAAAAACAGAGAGAGAGAGATCAACACAAAGGAAATAAACACTCACTGTTTAATACGAGATAATGGGTTCCTTTTTTTCTTTCAGGATTCGAAAATAAGATTAAGATCCTAATGCACCTCAAAGTTGAGCAACCCTGGCTGGAATATCACAGATCCTTGAGTTGGAAGAGACCCTTCATTCTCCAGTGAATTTATACTCAATGCAAAGTTCCCTCCTTCTACAGCATCCTTGACAACTGACCACCCAGATTCCGTGTAAATAACTCCAATGACAAGAAACTCATTAAACTGAGCAGACCACTTTGTGTTTAAAGAGTTTGAAATGTTTGGTTACACTTTTTCCACTGGTTCTAGCCTCCCCTTCTAGGGCGTTGGTTTTCACACCGGGGTATGAATCTCAATGGAGATACATGAGAACTTTCCAGGGAGTATGAGAGGACGATGAATTTAAAGATGTCATTTTCTAGAACTTCAACGGACATAGGTCATCTCTCTCAAAGCTGACCTGCTTGAAAAGGTCATTTCCTCCTGCACACCCGCCTTTCTCCTGCTTTACATGGTGCACCTCGCACCCAGCCCGAATCTCACTCCTGTGCACAAAAAATCTGGACAACGAACAAAAGGACAGTTTCAAAATGCACAGTTCCTGAGAGAATGTCCTGTGGCAGAAAAACAAATAGAGGTTCAGTGAGAGAGACTGCAGAGAGCAGGGCCTTATTTCATCCAGAGAACAGGCTCATGCTAAAGCTCCATGCCTCTATCTATCTATCATCTACCTATGTATCTACCTATGTATCTATAATCTATCATCTATCTATCATTTATCTATCTATCTATCTATCTAATCTGTCATCTATCTAATCATCTAATTATCTGTCTATCTATCTAATTATCTATCCATTTATCCATCCATTCACTCATTCACCTTTGCATCCATTAATCTATTTATGAATTATAATTCAAAGGTGAGGTAGCTGTCATAAGAACGTGTATTACCACATTTACTTGAATTAGAAAAATTAGGTCAGTTTTTTTCCAACATAACATAAATGTAATTTGACTGATTAGTTTGACAGTGACAACTGGCTTTGCCAATTGGATTATATGGTGTACATTTTCCATGATATGAGTGATAGAATATGCACTACAAAGTTTCAATAAGACATAAATTTAAAGAACAGAGATAATGTGGCATAAGCAGCAAATTATATCCTTTGAACTATTAGACATGATCAAATTGTTTACAGATAAATTAAAACTATGCAAGAGGTATATTGCTTCCAAAAATTATTTTGTGTACAGGAGCAAAAAAAAAATGCAGTGCAATAGATGTCAGAATAACAAACTCCATCATGCATATGGCAGATCTCTGAACATATGAAGACAACACTCATTTCTCCCTTACGTCACTCATTCTCCACTTTAAACTCCCCTGATGACCTCAGCCATTCCTCATAATTGGTAGCCAAGGGCATCACTGATGTGGGAAGGAATGAGCAATCCCAGCCAGTTTCAGCTCTCTCTTTCCTGAGTCCAGCTCGCATCCTTACCTAGCCTTCATGATGTACTCAGGCTTGGCAGCTGGCTTGTCCAACCTCACTACCCACATACAAGTAGCCAACCAAAGACTAGAGCAACACCCACTTCATCCTCTACAGAGCCAATGAATGATGTGACTGTTATTTCTTACTCTTCCTCTGGCTATTCTCTTGTATTAGGAGGTGCTGTGTTTGCCTCAACTCAGTCTAAAAGCAGAAGAGATCCAAAAGGAGGAGCCCGTCAAGAGAAAAGGAGGCTGAAGGAAAATACATGCATATCCAAGTGTGTTGAAGATGAGAGTGTATCAACAAGCAAGATCACTGATGACAGGGTTAGAGTCAAAGTGCTTTAAGCACACAGTGACATCACACACACATATAGGCTATCATTCGGAGGGTAAGAGGTTGCTATTTTCCTTGCTTATTTGAATACACTACTTTCTCTATCACCACCACCATCGCTCCAAGTCCCACTCCTGGTCAAATCTTGCACATAAAGCTATAGGTTTCCATAGGTACTGCCTCAAGGAAAGGGATGAAGCAAAGAGACAAAGAGTCAAACATCTTAATTTTTGATCTTCTAAGTAGATTTTTCATCAATCTATATTATAAAAAGAAGTCTTTAAAGCTAGAATTTCAAAATAGACAGGCAGAGAAAAGTAATAGAAAGAGAAAAATGTTCTGGGAAATTCTAAAACATCCCTTGGGCTTCTGCCAAAGGACATCTACCTCCGGGCCTCCATTCCTCCCTGCCCGTTCAGTTTCCCTGAAGTGGATTCTCCAGGCCTCATTGACTGGCTCTACCCCTCAGCTGAGCTTGGGTTTCTCACCCAGGATCATGGCTGAGTCTTCACAGTGCCCATCAAAGCCACATTTTCCTGAAATACGTATCTGGTCCTTTCTTCTTAAGCCTGAAGCCAGTTACTGCTGTTGTCTTGTTGATGTTCTTGTTTGTTTTTTTCCTGATTCTAAACTCCAGTTCCTTTTCAGCTCAGTCACTAGAGTTCCTATTTCCTGTCTGACAGTGGCTTCTAGCTGCAGAGAGAAAACCCCCAAATAGTCATCCCGGTTGGTTCCGGTAACCTCAGCTCCGGGCACTTCTCCAGGTTCACAGTGATGACAGACTGTTGGAATAGTCCCCTGGGAAATGCAGCGCTTTCTGAGAGCTCCCTGATTGTATTTCTTATGCTGTATCATATTTTAAACAGTGAAATAAGATGTAGAATTAAGTTCACTCAGAATTAAAGGAAAGTCTACAGAATTCTCACTATCCCAAATGCTCCTGCTCATAGTTGAAGCCATACTTCAGGGGTTGGTTATATAGTGCCTGTCTTTATATTTCTCAAGAGGAAGTTTAAAGGATAGAGAGCACAATAGGAATGTTCTGGAGGCCGCAGTTCCATGACAAACAACAAGAGAAAGAAAGAGAAAGAGAAAGATATTTTGGGCGGTAATTGATGTACAGCGTCACCCAGACTTCTTTATTTACCACCAACAGGAGAAGAAGAACATAGAGGAATTTTCTTAGGTACAAGTGAAGCTGACCACAACCACATGCCTGTGGCTTATTGTAATTTCTAACTAGAACGTGCCTCTCCCAGCTCTCCGTGTGACTGAGACATCCTCTGCTCAGATGTGCACTATTCAGAGCAGCTTCCCCATCCTTCTCTCTACAGTAGCATCTTCCCATCTCATTCTCAATTGATTCACTCTACTTCATTTTTCTTCACGGCACTTATTACTTTACACATTTTAAATGTGTTTATGGTCTACCTCCCACACTAGAGTATAATCTCCATGGAAACTGAGTTTTTGTTGTTTTTTCCTGTCTCCTCCTCACCTCCAGGTACATATAGAGCCTAGAAAAGCACTATGACACTGGGCAGATATTTAGAGTGTATTTGTTAATGAATGAATGAAAATAAATTTTAAAAAATTCAACAACCTGTCTTCATTCTTCCACATTTTGATTGATTTGAATTGTTCCTGCAATGTATGTAGCATCCTATTTAGTGTGTGATCAATAATTCTCCAAGCAGAAATTTAGTGAAAATCCTGGCTTCTCATGTTAGCCAATGAAATCAACAATTCTCTCCATTATCCAAATCAAGGCCTTTCTTTGCAGGATGTGCTGCGATTTCTAATTTTTTGTTCTTATTTCTAGAGCTCTGGAAATAACAAAGAGCTCACTTCAATGAAAGCTTAGGAGATTTTTAATATTACATGTTCAGTAGTGATGTGAACTTTTAAATGCTCTATATGCATTTTCAGGTATTTAGTATAATATTTGACATTTGTTTCCAGATTTCACATTGAAATGTACTTATATTTGTGAAATTTCTCTATGATTATGTAAAATGTACACATAGGATTCTTTGTTGTCATATAATAATACCAGCTTTTGTATCTATACCTATATATATAGATATAGATACAGATAGAGATACAGATACAGATAGAGATACAGATACAGATAGAGATATAGATGTATATATATATAGGTATAGAAAAATACATCATCTATTGATGGTAATTATTTTTATGTCAGCCATAAAGCTGTGAAATTGTTCTTTCTGCTATTTATAGTTGTAATTTCTAATTCCTCAATATTGACATTGTTGTCCTTTTCCTTTCCTTCTTCATACCTCATGCTATTCCATAAGCTACCAAACAGTTCTTTCTTTCTTCTGCCTTAGGGCCCTTCTGGCCTGAAGCTAGTTCAACATCAAGACCAATAATCATCTCTGTAACATCCTACACGTGCCACATTTGTCCTTTGATCACCTGTGGTGTCCACCATACTCCCACCCTGGCCGAGATGTTTCCTTGCCGGTATTTCGTTGCCATTGGCTCTCCACCCAAGACTCCCTTGAGCTGTAGAAGAACAGGTGTACCTCACACATTTCCTCTTCCTTCTGAAGTTAAGTCCAGTTGTTTAAAATGTGTTTTGCCATTACAAAAGAAAGACAATGCTTTGGGTACCTTGAAAATGACAATGGGAGGAAAGCGTGTGTATGTCAGATAAACCCACTCACACGGGCTCCACACCGGCCGCTCTCAGTCCAGGAAGGGGGCAGCTCCAGCCTCGTCACTGGACACGAGTCCTTGTATTTTTTGATGACATTTGCTTATTTGTCTTCAGGCTTGCTTCGGTTTCCTTCTCTTCGCTCAATCTAGTAATTCTGTGTGGTCATTTCCATATAAGAAAAAAGAAAGGTAAATCAGTGAAATTCATATTCAGGCAGTTTTCACTGTTTTTGTTTTGTTCATTGTTTTTCCTCTTTTTCTTTTTTTGGTCTTTTCTCCCCCCAGATCCTTCTTATTCCAGGTGTGTACTGACCTGGAAGAAAGCATCTACTAAATTAATTCACAGCAAGATATGATGGCATATTGGATCCTATTTCTGTTGTACCAAATTACCACAAACTTAGTGGCCTACAACAATGCTAATTTATTCATATTGTTCCGTAGGTCAAAGTGCAACATGTGCCTCACCGGATTAAAATCAAGGTGTTGGCAGGGTCATGTTCCTTCTGGAGGCTCTAAGGGAGAAGCTTCTCTGTCTTTTCCAGCTTGTGGAGGCTGCCTGCATTCCTTTGCTTGTGGCCCCTTCCCTCTTCAAAGCTGGCAATCACATCAAGCGACCTCTGCTTCTGTCCTTACATTGCTTCTCTGACTCTGATTCTCCTGCCTCCTTCTTTCAATATAAGGACACTTACGATTACATGTGGCCACACAGACAATCCACAAGATTCTCCCCATTTTAAGATCCCAATTTAGGCACATCTGCAGAGTAGTTTTGCCTTGTAAGGTAGCATATTCATGAGTTCTGGGATTTAGGAAATGGACATCTTTTTACTACCCCCAGGAAAGATATTGTGTTATCCACTCTCCTACTCTCGCCAGGAGGAAGAGATATTTGCGCTTCGAAAGAAAAGTCTATAAAATTGTTTTCTAAAAAGGGAACTCAGGCATGCCATCACCTGGGTGTGAAAGAGGAACTTGGGAGAGGATGGGATCTTCCCAACATGTTAAAAGAAAAAAAGAAATAGAAATGTTTTTCTTATTATCTACTAATGACATTATACATGAATATGGGATTACAAAAATACAGGGTCACAGCTGAACTCTAATTGATGTATAAGATGAAATGTAGACCAATTTTCCTGTTAACTCAGACAACACACATTAGGTTTGAACAGCTAGTGAACTCTGAAGGGCCACACGAGCCTCCCAAACCCAGATATATTCATTAATAGCATGAAGTGCAGGGTTTTCACAAGACAATCCCCAGAACTTCATGGATGTAATTGAATCAACCACACAGGATAGCCTCCCCTTTGTTGAATACTTGCTATGGGCAAGGGTCTATGCTAACACATCTGCATCCTGTTCATTCCTTCTCCAATCCTATGAGATGGTCAGTCTACAAATGGAAAGTTGAGATTCAGAGAAGTCATTTGCCTAAGATCCTGCTTTTATAAACTGATCTAGAATTCAGATACTGGTCTGTCTGACTCTAAAGGCTGTTAGCATCTCTTCCATAAAGATACCATGCATTCTTTGCGTGTGTGTCTTTCTACCTTCCCTGAAGGCATTTGTGTCATTATCCCACTCACTTCCTCTACTTACACCATGTCATGCTCTATAGGTCATGTTCACAACCAGGATGACCCACTTTTGAGATTGGTGGAAAGGCCTAATCATGAAGTCAGGAGAACGCAGGTGCTCCGTGCAAATGGCCATGAGATGTGGGTGTGCCTGTCATAGAATTGAAGCTGCTCTGGCCAGAGCATGAATTCGAGGAGCCCAGGCTTCCAAGGGCATTAGAATTAGTGTCAGCCAGCGAGTCCCCAGTGAGTGCCCTGGCTGTTGCTTGTGACTTTGTCTAGCTTCTGATCCTGGGGTGGGACTTATATCTGAGCTCCTGACCCTTGGCAGTTGCCCGTGTAATCCCCATTGCTGATCCTGGCCTCATCTGACAGCTCACGTGCAGGCTTACCAGCTGGCTGCTCCCTACATCATCGCCGCCGTGGCTGCACAACTCTTTCTGGGTCTCAGCTACTCGCCTGGCAGGCCCTGGCCGCCCTGGTGCTGGCTTTGAACTAACAGGATGTATTAAACAGGAAGATCTGTAAAGTGCAAATTTCAGAACAATTTTTTTTATTGTATAAAAAGTCTATGATTTCAAAATGTATGAAAAACTTTTATTCAAACCACTTCCCTCTCTGACATTAAAACAGGAATAATAAAATTATAACTATATTGTATTTGTTCATTTTATTGTCTAGTTCATTTGGATTAAGGAATGTGAGGAAGATTGTTTGTGACAGGAAACGAATTCCAGTATTGAATTCATTGTATGACTCACATGCTCTTCCCAGTCTCACACTTATCTCCAATTGACTGCATTCGAGAAACAGTGTCCAGGTGAGATTGTGGTGTGGTTATTGTTGTCTGTGAATATGTGACTTTGGTTGTTATTACTGGGGACCTGCCCAGACAATGGCCACCACTTGATGGCTGAGTCAGCAAAACCATGGAAGGGCCATCAGAGAAAGGAGTAAGTGTTCTGGGGTCTGAAATCACATAGACACCTGGTAAATCAAGAAAGGACAGCACTGAAACTTACAGAATGAGTATAAACCAGGGAGAAAACTCCAGCAGTCAGAGTGGGATGGGCTTTTCAAAGCTGTGGCATCACCAGGGTTCTTGAGAGCAAAGAGGGACATAAAATGGACGTCAGGGGCTGTGGTTCAGAAAGGTGACACTGGACACCAAGAAGCTTTGGAAGGGCCTCAAACAATTGATTTTGCTAATATTCACTCTTTTACACATGCAGGAGAATGATACACGTTTTAAAATCCGTATTTAAGTCTTCAAGAGCTCTGTCACTGGATGTGTGAGAACAACTCTCATGACTACACCGCAGTGGGCTCTGTAAACCTAAAACTCTTCTAAAGTGAAAAACATCTTTAAAAAAGCGGCATTGGGTAATAGCAGGATTGGAGTACTTTCTCCTTTCCGTGGTACATACAATAATGTCCTTGCAACTGCAGATGACTTAGATTCAATGGAATATGGCATTTCATGTTTGAGTTTGAGTCATTTTGCTACTGAAATTGGTGGACAATAAATTCCTAAAACAAGAGAGGGTGATTTTTAAATTTTTTCTTTTTTTAAGGAAGATTGGCCCTGAGCTAACATCTGTTGCCAATTTTCCTCTCTGTTGTTTTTTTTTCTGCCCAAAGCTCCAGTACGTAGTTGCATATCCTAGTTGTGTGTCCTTCTACTTTTTCTATGTGGGATGCTGCCTAAGCGTGGCCTGATGAGTGGTGTGCAGGTCTGCGCCCAGGATCTGAACCTGTGAACCCCAGGGTGCTGAAGTGGAACGTGTGAACTTAACCACTGTGCCATGGGACCAGCCCCTAAATTTTTATTCTATATTAATATTTTCAGGAAAAATAAATCTGGCCCCTCTCTATTTTTGCACCAAATCAAAAGTTAAATTATCTTAATAAAAAGTAAGGTATCCGAAGTTAATAAACCATTCTGTGGCACAGTGATAAACGGCATTTGTGTTTATGTATCTCCAGAGTAAGAACTCACATCGCATATTTATGTTGACCATAAAGAAGGCAGATTTATTGGGACCCTTAATTGAATTTGGAGAATTTACTTAGATTAGTGAAAGGAGATATATCTTGATATGACACTCACACTTTAAAGTTATTCAGGTGTAAAGAAGAGTGTCTTTGATAATTATTGTTTCCAAATATAAAACTTTTTCTTCATGGATTTAAATTTATGACACAATTTATATGATCTTTTTCTATCAATACACTGGTTTCCATTGGATAGTTGATGTGTGATTTATAATGGCTTTTAATTATATAATATGGATATAATTCTGCATCAAAATTAAACAGAAAAGACATGAATTTTGTATGATACAGAAAGATAAAATCATGCATGTTTTAAGTTTTTCTCAAATATCTCCTCTTCACCAGTAACCAGAAAATCTGAGGTTTCATGCGTTATGTTCCATCTTACTTGATATTTGGGTAAGGTAAGCGATGACTGCTCTGTTTACTAGGGACGCTTGCTGACCAAAACAGACTTTGAGAAACTGAAAAGTGATGAAATGTATTTTCTTTAGGTTTAAAATTTAATGATTGTTATTTTTAAAAACTTCTTTTCATGTTCATCCATTCACCAAAGATTTACTGAGTATTCACGAGGAGCCATGCACTCTTATGTCACGATCAACTAACAAAGCAGTTAAGTAAGTCAATATTTATATTAGGGTTAAAGGTATAAAATCAGAAAGAAAACTGTTAATTTAGTTAGTAAGACAAGCTGGGAGCAATTTTTGACATCTGTACATACAGATAAAGTAGTTTGTTACCAAAACCAGGATGTCTGATAAGAGATGAAATTCCAACCTAAATTAAAATATTTACCCAATAGATCCTAGAGTGCTTAAAATGTCCACCTTTACCTTCATTCTTTGTTTTTAAGGCAAAGTTTTCTAAGTAGTGGTCTCTGGAAAACTGTGTCCCACAAAACCTAGAGAATTCATCCCAGATCTGCACCATAAGAAATACTAAGGGGGATTCTTCAGGCTGAAGAAAAGTTTTCTACCTGAAGTTCAGAACTGTAGGAAGGAAATAAGACGAGCAAAAACCATACATATCTATGTATTTATGCACGTAAGTATGTATATGCGAATATATAAAAAGATGAATGAATATTGACTTTTTAAAAACACAATTAGTGATGCTGCAGACATGCAGAATTAAAACAGATGATAGTAAGAGTAAAAAGGCAGGATGGTGATAAATGAACTTAATGAATCCTAATAATTTTGGTTGTTTAGAAGTTGTAAAACTACTATAAGCCACACAACTATAAGTATAGGGTAGATATTGAATCTCTAGGGTAACCACCAATGAATTAAAATGATTATGTACATCTATGCACACACATGTGGAAATAGATATAAATAAACAGATATTTACATAACTAAAAACCTAGTAGAGGACAAAAGTAGAAGCACAAAAAATAATTAACCCAAAAGAAAATAAGAAAGGAACCAAGCTCAAGGGTAGTCAACAAACAAATGACAACAATACTATTATTAATAGAGGGATATGATACAGATATCATTAAAAAGTTATTAGAGGAAAAAGTGAAATAATTAAAAATAGTTAATCCATAAGAATACCATAAGAGAGGAATAGAGGAACGAAAAGCAGAATGGTGAAATAAAATAAAGCAGCAAGATGGTAAACACAAATACAATTGTATATCAACAATTACACTAAATGTAAGTGGACTCATCAAAAGCAAATTAGAAGTAAACACAGGCCGACTGAACTCAAAAACAAGGCTCGAGGATATGCTGCGTACAAGTAGCTCATAAGGACCAACATGGAAATGTGGAAAATAAAAGGACAGAGAAACGATTACTTTACAAACACAAACCAGAAGAAAGCTGTGTGGCTATGTTACTAAAAGACAAAGCTGACTTCAAGTGAAGAATTATTCCCAGAGATAAAGTAGAACATTTCCGAATTAGGAGGGTCAGTTCAGCAGGAGAACATAAAAATCCTAAATTTGTATGTGTGTGATAGCATAGCTTCAAAATAAAGGAAGAAATAGACAACTCCAAAAACATAACTGGAGGTTTCACACAGCTCTTTAACTGCTAGAACAAGCAGGCAGAAAGCCAGTCAGGATCTGGAGACTAGAACAGGGTTCACCAGCTGACCTAACACACAAACGACACGAGGAGCAAGGAGCAACTGCCGAACACGCATTCTTTTCCATTGTGAATGAAATAGTTACCAGAACAGACTGAACCTGGATGATAAACCAAGTTGTAACAAATATCGAAAGACTGAAATCACACTGAGGATGTTCCCTGAAAACAGCGGAATTAAACTGAAACCAACAACACAAAGAGAACCAGAAAGTCCTGCACTGTTTGGAAAGGACGTGACACACTTCTCCGTGACCCAGGTGTCAAAGAAGACACCCCTGTAAAATTCAGAAAATGTTTGGACTGAATGGCAATAAAAATACAGTATCCTGATACTCGTGGGATGTGGCTTAGAGGAAAATTACAGCTTCAAATGCTTTATTAGAAAAGAAAAAAAGTTGAAAATCAGTTAACTGAGCTTCTACTGCAAGAAGGCAGAGAAAGAATAGCAAACTCAATGAAAGAAAGTAGAAGCAACTAAATTATAAACCTAAGAGCAGAAATTAATTAATAGAAGGCAGCTGCACACCAGGGAAAATCAGCAAACCTGAAAGATGGTACTTTGAAAGACTAATAAAAATGATTTTTAAAAAAACCAACTAGTACACAGAAAAGGTCAGCACCGGCAGGGGTGAGAACAGAGATGGAGGAAGCGCTGGAACATGAGACGCTGTCCAGAGTGGCAGCATCAGTAGACAAAGGCACGTGTGGAAGCAGCTCAGTCTCCTGTGCTGCATTTTAGCGGTTCTCTTGACCTTTCCCTCACGGCCACGAGATGGCGCCACATCTCCAGACTTTACTGCAACTGCCGCTGCCGCCTGACCAGGGTCACCTGTGTGTCAGGAACCCGTTCTTACAAAAGCCAGACACATGTGCATCCACTTTTGCCAGCAAAATGTAGAGCTTCCTTCCTTAAGTCGCTGACTTTTGAATTGAAATTCTCCCCCAAAATTCTGTCTGGTAGAGCTGCGCCTCAGCTGCAATTCATGGATTCTTCAGAGTTCTCTTTTATCCCTATTAGTAGCTAAAGACCTTTAGCAGTTAATAATTCATCATATTGAAATAGCTCTGTGTAAATTACTGGTATGGTTTGTGTTTCCTGAGTAGACCCTAACTGATACACACTTTTAACACGTCTGGTTTTGAACTACAGTCTAGGATTTGACCTTTTTTCCTCTGTAAACTGTAACAGATATACAAATGTTGGAGAGAAAAGGGAGAAATGAATTGACAGTAAAGAGTCAAAAGGGAAATTTCTGGAGTGATGGAAATATTCTGTATTTTCATTTGGGCAGTGGTTACAAATTTTATTAAAAAGGACATTACAAATATGTTCAGAATTTAGTTTATCATGTTTATGGGGACAAAAAATAACCTCTCATCTACAGGAGTGACAACAGCATCACGGTGGAGTGAGTTGGTCCCTTTGTCTCTCCCCTCGAAGTTACAACTAAATGGACATTCATTAACCATCAGAGGATTCCCTACCCAGCACAACAGGACATCTGAGGGAGCCACAGCCGTACATCTGAAGGTGGGTGGACTGGTCCCAGGAAGCAGCAGAACTGAGTGTGTGGACCCCTCCCATTCCCTGACTGCAGCAATCCAGGTCATGGGTCCTCACATAGTGGCCAGCATGACTGTGGGTGGAGGTTGGGGCAGCTCAACTGGAAGGAACACCCACATACTGCAGTGGCCCTGCCTGCATGAATGCTCCACACCAAGCGGCAGTGGCTCAGCCAGCACAAAGGCACCCCACCTGCCAAGCACAGCAGCTTAGCCAGATCCATCTGCCAAGCACAGTGGACCTGCCCATGGGAATGCAATCTGGCCACCAAGGCTGTGTATGCTTGCGTGACCTGTCAAGTAGCTGTGGCCAGTGTGTGCAAATGCAAAGCAAACCTACCAGCACAACTTCCAGCAGATGGGGCAGAATCAGAGACCACAGCTCCTGCCAGTCCCCAGCGGTGGCAGGTGAACTCTGCAGCCTGATACGACCACAAATGTGCTGGCGAAAGATCGCTTCATAAAACACCATGAAGAACTACAGTAGCACTTCAGAGCAGAAGGAAAATGACGTCTCCAGAAACCAATCCTGAGCTCACAGAAACTTACAATCTAAATGACAGAGAATTCAAAAAAGTTGTCATAAAGAAACTCAACGAGTTACAAGAAAGCTCAGAAAGGAAGTTCAATGAGCTCAGGAATAGAATTAGTGAACAGAAGGAATACTTCACCAAAGAGATTGAAGCTCTAAAAAAGAAACAGAAACAGAAATTCTGGATATGAAGAACACAATTAATGAGACAAAATATAATCAAGAAACCATATAAAAATAGAGCTGACATTGTGGAGGACAGAATAAGTGATTTAGAGGACAGAAACATAGAAATGCTTCAGGAGGAGGAGGAAAGAGAACTAAGTTTTTTTTTTTTTTTAAAAAACTGGCACCTGAGCTAACATCTGTTGCCAATCCTTTTGGTTTTTTTCCCCTTCTCCCCAAAGTCCCCCTGGTATACAGTTCTATATTCTAGTTGTAAGTGCATCTGGTTGTGCTGTGTGGGATGCTGCCTCAGCATGGCCTGATGAGCGGTGCCATGTCCTTGCCTGGGATCCGAACTGGCAAAACCCTGGGCTGCCAAAGCGGTGTGCGAGAACTTAACCACTCGGCCACAGGGTCAGCCCATAAGATTTTTTTTTTAAATGAAGAAATTCTTTGAGAAATGTCCTACTCAAATACAAGAAGCAACATAAAGATTACAGGTATTCCAGTGGGAGAAGAAAGAGAGAAAGGTGTAGAGAGCTTGTTCAAAGAAATAATAGCTGAGAACGTCCCAAACCTGTGGAAAGAACTGGACTTATAAGTATATGAAGCCAATAGGACTCCTAATTACATCAACACAAAAAGACCTTCTCCAAAGCACGTATTAGTAAAACTGGCAAAAGTCAGAGACACAGAAAAAATATTAAGGGCAGCAAGGCAGAACAAAACAAGCTACAAAGGAACCCCTATCAGGCTTTCAGTGAATTTCTCAGCAGACCTTGCAGGCTAGGAGAGAACAGAATGATATATTCAAAATACTGAAAGACAAAAACTTTCAGCCAAGAATTCACTATCCAGTGAAACTATCCTTCAGACATTATGGAGAAATGAAAACTTTCCCAGGTAAACAAAAGCTGACAGAGTTCATCCCCACTAGGCCTGCCTTAAAGAAATGTTGAAAGGAGCCCTCCCATCCAAAACTAAAGAGCAAAGGTTTACACAACCTTGAGCAAGGAGATAAAAAGACAGTTAGGATCATAAAATGGCAGCTCTGTATCAGAATAGGTTAGTAAACAATTAATGAAAAGATAAAGAGAAGGAAAGCATCAAAAATAACTATAAACACTTCAATTTAGTCACAAGCTCACAACACAAAAAAGAATAATTTTTGCCAAGAATTATTGTTGTCAGAAGAGGAATAGGGAAAGTATGGAACCTGCTTAGGCTAATGAAGATAAGAGGCTATCAGAAAATGACCATCTTGTCTGTAAGAGCTTTTATACAAACCTCACAGCAATCACTAAACAAAAAATCAGAGCAGAGCCACATATTATAAATAAAGAGAAAACCATCACAGAAAACCACCAAACTGAAATGTCAGTCAGAAATACAAGGGAAAAGATACAATGGAAATATAGAGCAACCAGAAAACAAGAGATAAAATGACAGTATTAAGCCCTAATATATCGATAATCACTCTAAATGTAAATGGATTGAATTCTCCAATCAAAAGACACAGAGTGGCTGGACGGATTCAAAAACAACCACCAACAATATGCTGCCTCCAGGAAACACCTCTTAGCTCTAAGACAAATACCGGCTCAAAGTGTAGGGCTGGAAGACGATAGTCCAAGCAAATGGAGAGCAAAAGAAAGTTGGTGTTGCCATACTTATATCAGACAAAGCAAACTTCAAGACAAAAAGGCAGTGAGAGACAAAGAGAAGCAGTATATAACAATAAAAGGGACATTCCACCAAGAGGACATAACACTTATGCATATATACTCACCTAACACAGGAGCACCAAAGTACATAAAGCAACTATGAACAGACCTAAACAGAGAAATTGACAATAACACAATAATAGTAGGGGACCTTAACACCCCACTTACATCAATGGATAGATCATCCAGACAGAAAGTCAACAAGCATACAGTGGTCTTAAAGGAAATACTAGATCACATGGACTTAACAGATATAAATAGAACATTTCATCCCCAAACAGCAGAATACACATTCTCCTCAAGTACACATGGAACATTCTCAAAGATAGACAATATGTTACAGACTTGGCTAGCCTCAATAAATTTAAGAAGATTGAAATCACATCAAGCATCTTTTCTGACCACAATGGTATGAAACTAGAAATCAACTATAAGAAAAAGGCTGGGAAAGTCACATATATGTGGAGACTAATCAGCATGCTACTGAATAACCATTGGATCAATGAAAAAATTAGTGGAGAAATAAAAAAATACCTGGAGACAAGTGAAACTGAAAACACAACATACCAGCTCTTATGGGATGCGGTAAAAGCAGTACTAAGAGGGAAATTCATAGCAATATAGGCCCATCTCAACAAACAAAGAAAATCTCAAATAAGTAATCCTAAACGGTACCTAACAGAAAAAGAAGAACAAACAAAGCTGAAAGTGAGCAGGGGGATGGAGATAATAAAAATCAGAGCAGAAATAAATGAAATAAAGAGTAAAAAAATTAGAAAGGATCATGAAAAAAAGAGCTAGTTATTTGAGAAGACAAACAAAATTGACAAACACACACTCACTTAGAAAAAAAGAGACAAGGCTCAAATATATAAAATTAAAAATGAAAGAGGAGAAATTACAATGGATACCACAGAAATACAAAGGATTATAAGAGAATACTATGAAAACTATATGCCAACAAATTGGATAACCTAGAAGATATGGTAAATTCTTAGACTCATACAACCTCCCAAACAGAATCAAGAGGGTACAGAGAATATGAATACACCAATCACAAGTAAAGACGTTGAAACAGTAATCGAAAACCTCCCAAAAAAACAAAAGTCCAGGATCGGATGGCTTCTCTGGAGAAGTCTACCAAAGATTCAAAGATTTAATACCTATCCTTCTCAAACTATTGCAGAAAATTGAAGAAGATGGAACACTTCCTAACTCATTCTAAGAGGCCAACACTACCCAGAGCTCAAAACCAGGCAAGGACAACACAAAGAATAAAAATTACCGGCTAATATTGCTGATGAATATAGATGCAAAAATCATCAACGAAATATTGGCAAATCAAATACACCAATATATTAAAAGGATCGTACACCATGATCAAGTGGGATTTATACCAGGGATGGAGGGATGATTCAACATCCACAAATCACTCAATGTGGCACACCACATTAACAAAATGAAAAATAAAAATCACATGATCATTTCAACAGATGCAGAGAAAGCATATGACAAGATCCAACATCCATTTATGATAAAAATGCTCAATAAAATGGGTATAGAAGGAAAGTACCTTAACATAATAAGGGCCATATATGACAAACCTACAGCCAATATAATACTTAATGGCAAAAAACTGAAAGCCATCCCTCTGAGAACAGGAACAAGACAAGGGTGCCCACTTTCACCAGTCCTATTCAACATAGTACTGGAGGTTTAGGCCAGAACAATAAGGCAAGAAAAAGAAATAAAAGGGATCCAAATTGGAAAGGAAGAAGTAAAACTCTTGCTGTTTGCAGACCACATGAGTCTATATATAGAAAACCCTAAAGAATCCGCCAGAAAACTATTAGAAATAATCAACAGCTACAGCAAAGTTGCAGGATACAACACCAACTTACAAAAATCTGTTGCATTTCTATATACAAACAATGAACCAGCAGAAAGAGAGAAAGGAATAGAATCTCATTTACAACCACAACAAAATAATATATCTAGTAATAAACTTAACCAAAGAGGTGAAAAACCTAAACAATGAAGACTATAAGACATTATTGAAAGAAATTGAAGAAGACATAAAGAAGTGGAAAGATATTCCATGCTCATGGATTGGAAGAATAAATATAGTTAAAATGTCCATATTACCTAAAGCAATCTACAGATTCAACACAATTCCAATCAGAATCCCAATGACATTCTTCATGGAAGTTGAACAAAGAATCCTAAAATTTATATGGTACAACAAAAGACCCTGAATAGCCAAAGCAATCCTGAGGAAAAAGAATAAAGCAGGAGACATCACAATCCCTGACTTCAAAAATATACTACAAAGCTATAGTAATCAAAACAGCATGGTACTGGCACAAAAACAGACAGACAGATCAATGGAACACAATTGAAAGTCCAGAAATGAAACAACACATCTGCAGACAGCTAATCTTTGACAACAGAGCCAAGAACATACAACGGAGAAAGGAAAGTGTCTTCAATAAACGGTGTTGGGAAAACTGGACAGTCACATACAAAAGAATGAAAGTGGACCATTATCTTACACCATACACAAAAATTAATTCAAACTGGATTAAAGACCTGAGTGTAAGACCTGAAACCATAAAACTGCTAGAAGAAAATATAGGCAGTATACTCTTTGACATCTGTCTTGGCAGCATCTTTTTGAATACCAGGTCTACTCAGGCAAGGGAAACAAAAGAAAAAATAAACAAGTGAGTCTTCATCAGACTAAAAAGCTTATGCAAGGCAATGGACACGATGAACAAAGTGAAAAGACAACCCACCAACTGGGAGGAAATATTTACAAACCATATATCCAACAAGGGATTAATTTCCAAAGTAAACAAGAGCTCATACAACTCAACAACAAAAAGACAATTAACTCTATCAAAAAATGGGCAGAGGAGGGGCTGGCCCCGTGGCCGAGTGGTTGAGTTCTCGCGCTCCGCTGCAGGCGGCCCAGTGTTTCGTTGGTTCGGATCCTGGGCGCGGACATGGCACTGCTCATCGGACCACGCTGGGGCGGCATCCCGCATGCCATGGCTAGAAGGACCCACAACGAAATGTACAACTATGTACCTGGGGGCTTTGGGGAGAAAAAGGAGAAAAATAAAATCTTTAAAAAAAAAAAAATGGGCAGAGGATATGAACAGGCATTTTTCCAAAGAAGATATACAGATAGCCAACAGGCACATGAAAAGATGTTCACCACCATTAATTATTAGAAAAATGCAAATCAAAACTACAATGAGATATCACCTTACTCTGGTCAGAATGGCTATAATTAACAAGACAAAAAATAACAAATGTTGGAGAGAATGCGGAGAAAAGGGAACCCTCATGCACTGCTGGTGGGAATGTAAACTAGAGCAGCCACTATGGAAAACAGTATGGAGATTTCTCAAAAAATTAAAAATAGAAATACCATGCGATCTAGCTATCCCACTACTATTTATCCAAAGAACTTGAAATCAACAATTCAAAGAGATTTGTGTACCCCTATGCTCACTGCAGCATTATTCATAATAGCCAAGACATGGAAGCAACCCTAGTGTCCATGAAGTGATGAATGGATAGAGAAGAAGTGGTGTATATATATAGAGAGAGAAAATACTACTCAGCCATAGAAAAAGCTAAAATCATCCATTTGCAACAACATGGATGACCTTGAGGGTATTATGCTAAATGAAATAAGCCAGACAGAGATAGATAACCACCATATGATTTCGCTCATATGTGGAACCTAAAAAACACATGGATAAAGACATCAGATTAGTGGTTACCAGAGGGGAAGGAGGTGGCGGGTGGGTGAAAGGGGTAAAGGGGCACATAAGTATGATGACAGATAAAAACTAGACTATTGGTGGTGAACATGATGCAGTCTAAACAGAAAATGATATATAAGAATGTAAAGCTGAAATTACACAATGTAATAAACCAATATGACTCCAATAAAATAAATTTTTTTAAAAAGCATATAAACCAAGAAAAAGAATAACTCCCTACCACACACCATACCTCTACCTTAATTTAATATGGACCATTAGCCCAAATATTAAAGCTGATTTTAAAGTTTTAGGAGGAAAATTTGGACATTGTCTTTATTTGATATATGATATATAATACATATTTGATATATATTTGCATCAATTATATTATATAATTGATATAATTATATATATGCTATATATCAAGTATATTACATATGTACTATATATTGCATGTCAAACATATGTTTACATATCAAATATATATCAAATTTTTCTATATTTATATTAAATAAATATTACATATCAAACACATATTTATATATCATCTAAACATACTATATATATCCAATATATTGTGTGTGTGTGCATTTATATATATAGTATATCTATCTGTACGTATATTGACAAAGGTCTTGAATCCAGAAAATAGAGACATACACGCCTACACCTCAACAGTAAAGGAAACAACCTCATATAAAAACGAGCAAGTGCTCTGCATAGTCCTCCACAAAGGAAAAGATACGAACGGTTCATAAACAGGGACACAGCTCAAAACGGTTAGTCATCAGGGAAACACAAATTCAAACCACAACAAAGAGCCCAAACATGACATTCAAAGGACTAAAAATGGAAAAAGACAACACCGAACGTCAGAGAGGCTGTGAAGCCACCAGAACTCTCAGATATTTCTTGGTGGAGTGAAAAATGGCTCAATCGCTTTGGCACTTTCTTAGAAAAGTAAACGCGCACCTGTCCTCTACTCCAACAGTTCCACGCCTCAGCATTTACTCAAGAGAAATAAAGCAGTGTCCGCAAATAGATTTTTACCAGAAGATTCTTAACGACTCTATTCAAGCAATTCCAAATTGGAAACTACTCATGTATCCATCAGTAGGAGAATGGGTAAGTATACAAATGCAGTATATTTTTACAACAGAATACAACACAGCAATAAAAGGATTAAACTTCTGATAAATGCAATAAAATGGATATTATTCAGAACATGATATTATTCAGAAAAAATTACACACGAAGTAGTACATAAAGTATAATTTTCTCTCTCACTACCGGATTGTCTTTGTGTCTTGTCAAGAAACAATTGGTGCATAAATGTGGACCTATTTCTGCACTCGCCTCTGCTTTTTGATCTATATGTGTCTTCTTAAGCCAATAATAACACACAGTCTTGATTACTCTAGTTTCCTAGTAAGTCCTGAAATCAAGTAATGTGATATTTCAACCCTGCTCTTTTTTAGAGTATTTTGAGTTTTCTAGAACTTTCAGCAATGCACTTTTAATTCCTCTAAGCTTTGATCACCTTCTGCTTAAAACTGACGTGATAATCACTGTTTTGTAAGAAGTTATAAAGTGAATTTTAAACTACCTAGCATAGCAGTAGGTACCAACTAAATGTTGATTTCTATCCCTTTTTCTCCTCTTTCCTTCCCTCTCCAAAATCCTAATAGACTTGAATATGAGGAAAACAGCCTTTCCTTTTGTGGGCTTCAGTGAATTATATTTAAATCTAAGAAAAGAAGCTAAGAGAACTAAAATAAGTAGAAGAGGGAAACTTTACTGTAAATTTTTACTATTTCCCCACTAGTTCTTTAGATCTTGATTACTAGAGTATTCCACAACTCAGATCGACAATTTCTTATGTGATGGATTCTGTGGCGGAATTTACAATGGGAACTCACATCCATTTGCCTTTGCAAAAATGTGAGCGAAGTGCAAACGCCACAAGGAATCAGGGTTCCGAAGCCGAATGAGCATCAAACCCACCGGGAGATGGTTTCCCAGATGTGGTGGGCCTCACTGCAGACCTGCACCAGTACTTTTAGGCCCGGAAGGAATCTGTGAGCAGCCAGAGTCTGAGGGACCGAGCCTGGAGTACCCGATGCTCGTGCTCCGTCCTGGATGTGGGGAGAGGCCGGCAGAGCCCGCGGAGCAGACGAGCCAGCGCCCCGGAGGCAGGCAGGGGGGAACACACGGCGATGCTGAAACGCTGTCCCTCTGCCCGGAGCCAGCTGCGACACGGTGCGCGGGGCGGGCACAGCGTCTACCGGGACGGCGGGCGCGGCAGGGGCTTCCTGGGGCGGCGGGCCCCGGCGGGTTGGGGACGGGTGGGCGCGATGAGCTGGACCCGGGCCACCGTCCGTTCAGGCCGCGCTGCGGGATGCGGCGGCAGGGTCTCTGCCGGGCCCCCGGGGGATGCAGCGCCCGCCCAAGGACCTTCCGGAGAGCGGCTGCCCCGCCCTCTGATCCAGGGAAGCCCGG